>NC_056739.1:462630799-462635799 GCF_019279795.1 Protopterus annectens
TATGTAGAAACTAGTACATTTCGTGCATTTAGCTAAGTATATAAGATCTCTAGACCTACAATCAGCATAGTGTGTAAAAGTATATGTTCTATTACTATCAAGATGTATAAATACATTACAACCTTGTATATACAAGCATTGATTACAACTTCTACAGGGGTATGTCCCCTGTCTTTTCAACACTATTTTGTTGACCTTTCCTTGTTCAGAACAAAGTAGTCGTAGCAGTGATGAGGCATCTGAAATTTGGTTAGTAACCTTAGATGTGAAGTCATTGTTCACCGCAATACCTAATATAGAAGGAATGGATTATTTGAGAGAATTGCTACATATAAGAAATGTTAACAAGGATGAAGTGTTAAAATACATGCTATTGCTTGAACTAATCCTGGAAAATAATGTTTTTGTATATACTGATAAATACTATTTACAGACCAAAGGCATAGCGATGGGAACACCATGTGCTAACTCATACGCCAATTTGGTCATGGCCCAATGGGAAAAAAGACATATATCATTGATACGAACTATACTAGAAACATCAAATATTACAAAAGGTTTGTGGATGATGTCTTTTTCCTATGGGACGGGATGGAGTCAGATTTAGGTCAGTTTTTACAATATTTAAATCAAACTACTATATTTTTGAGATTTGTGGGTAAATGGTCAAGAGAAACTATAGACTTTTTAGATGTATTAATAACCAAGGAAGAAAATATTATTTCAACATCATTATATGGGAAGAAATGTAGAAAAAACTGTTTGCTTCATTGCACCAGTATGCATCCTACACATGTATATCAAAATATGGTTATTAATCAAGGACGGAGAATATCCAAATTAACTAGTGATGATAATAAATGTCAATTAACTTTAGATACTTTGAAAGAAGAATTTAATATGAGAGGATATTCTAATAAAGAAAGTGGGGTCATTAATGATTTAAAAGTAATAGATAGGGAAAAGAAGGGAAGACCTTATTTTAGAGAAAAGAATATTGATGAAACTGAGGTAGCACTAGCTATGGGAAGTACCAAGTTAAATAATACACAAGTCAGGTTGAATATACAATACTCAAATAATAACAAGACTATATACAATATTATTAATAGAAATTGGGCTATTTTAACAATTAATGATGAAATTCGATCTATAGTTGGCTCTAAATCTAAGTATGAATATCGTAATAATAAGTCTCTAAAACGACTACTTTGTTATGAACAAGGAAAGGTCAACAAAATAGTGTTGAAAAGACAGGGGACATACCCCTGTAGAACTTGTAATCAATGCTCATATATACAAGGTTGTAATGTATTTATACATCCTGATAGTAATAGAACATATACTTTTACACACTATGCTGATTGTAGGTCTAGAGATCTTATATATTTAGCTAAATGCACGAAATGTACTAGTTTCTACATAGGAAAAACTAATAGAACCTTGAGAGAGAGAGTGAGGGAACATGTTTACGCTATAAATCGTGAGGATGAAACTAATGCATTAGCGAAACATGTTTTAAATCATGGTTTGAATCATAAGTTTAACTTCATGGTTGTTGAGTTGATTGAGAGAAACAAGAGATTAGGTAATATAAAGAACTATAGAGAAAAACAAGAAACAAAATGGATGATAAGAATGCAGTCAGATAGAGTTAGTGGTATAAATGATAGAATTTCGATTAGGCCATTCCTCAAAGATAGACCATTGAAACATCATACATAGAGAGATTGTAGTTTATTTATGTACTTTTTCAAGTAATCACCATATTTATAATTTATTGTTATATGTTTATTCTAAAATGTATTTTTATGTGCTTTGATATATATGTGTATATTCATATACATTTATATACATTTTATGCATTTATGCACATATATATATATATATATATATATATATATATATATATATATATAAAAAAAATCTGATTATTTATGTATATGAATGTAAGCCTAATGACAGTGCTTTAAAAGTTCTTTAGATGTTTAAAATGATTTTTTCTATAAATATATTTTTATATATATATGGATATTTATATTATAGGCAATAACACATGTAAATAATACTGAAGAATGTACTTTGTGCCTTTTTATTCATGTATTTTATGTCTTCTTATTCAATTTTCTTTAGTTATGATTTTTCTCTTTTATTATATATAGTAAATTAATATGTCATACTAGTAGAAATCGTTAATAGACTATTTAATAATCATTCTACTGGTGATTTTTTATGATCATTAATCAAATTGAGTTATGTACATTGTATTTATATAGGTATGAGAGTTTGTTAACTGGGCCTAATATTTATGTATAAGCATTTTTCTCTAGCATTTATATTTACATTTATATATATATTTTATTTGATGAGTTTTTAGATATGTATTTAATTGCAAGTTTTCATTTGAACAGTCTTGAGAGTAGTTAAGCATTACAACAGACAATTGTTTCAAAATGTATTTTCTTTATATACATTTCAGAAACAAAGTAGACATTGATTTTTTTAGCATTCTCAGTAACTTCCATTGAAAAGTTTGCCTTTGATATCTAGTGGACAATAATGGTATCTACTGAGATTTTAAAAGTGGTTCAAATGCTTTTTTGGCACCTTTTTTATTTAAATATACTCTGAAAAATTGTCATACGTTATATGTCTGAAGAAGAGTTTGGTTAAAACCCGAAAGTGCTTACTATTCTATTAAATAAAGGAACTACAACTTTCAACTTTTATTCCAAGTTGTGGTGGTACTTTTGTGACTTTTAAGCAGTTGTAAGTGGGTTTGTGTGACGCTAAGCGTGCCTACAACATGGTTAAACTGATAGGCGCTTAAACTGTGTAGGCTTCGCTTACCAATGCTTATCAGTGCACAAATATGCTTAGCAGAGCTAACTACTGGTTATCATTCACATTTAAGCAATGTGTAAACCTGCTAAGCTTAGCTCAGCCCTGGTAACCATTACTCACATTCCAGTCTCATAAAATAGCAGAGTAATGACATCATGTAATAGGTTTATTTAATTTCCTGTACATAACATGCTTTTATGTGCTCTCATTACAGTAGCAAGGGGTGTGACTATACTGTATAGGACACTTGGGTAAACATGGGTAGTAACACATTTTTTTGTTTTTATTATTTTTGTATACATGGGTAGTATCTCATATTATATGCACTCACACTTGCATGTTACACCAGCTACAGTACACTGGTGAACGAATATGATTCCACACATATTGTATTATGAAATTAGTACTTTTGACACTGCTTTTCCATGTAAGATTAGATTGCCTATTATAGTACTCCAACCATGCACCTCTGCATGCAGAGCTGGGACTCTGAGTACTACACTGTCTTGTTCTTGGTGTTTCAGCTGTATGTTTTTATGTATCCCCTATTGGATATTAATATGATATTATTATATTAACCGTAGAGTACTATGTTTTTTGGCCATGTCATTGAGGACTGCTGTCATGTAGTAATGGCATACATTTCAGTTTCAGATTTCTATCCTTCAGGACATTCATCCTAATGCATAACATGTTTGCTGTCCACCTTCTGTCTATCCTCTCTGCAGATGTGTAGATGTCAGGTATTGCTGAGGACATACAACTATGTAGGTGCCTACATAGTTATGTGCTGTGGGACTGGACACTGCTACGAGCTCCAACAAATGGGATGTCCTTCATGTGGGCCTTGGCCCTTTTACTTGCCTGTGTGAGGGACATTACAGAGGTGGTGAGCTACAAATTCACAGACAATAGGTGGGAATACTTCACAGGGGAGGACATTTGGAGACAGCACAACAACATGGGGGACATATCTTCAGAACTGTGAACAGATTCTATGTCATCATCAGTGCTGTTATACACATGGTGGGTTGATAAGTTGACATGGTTTCTGTGGTCATGCATTTAGTGAGTGACATCACATCTGACAGTGATATGTCTCTGACATACCTCTCCACTGGCATGCTGTCCACAGACTGGCTACATGTTTGCCTGTTATGTTTTGTCTGTTCCTTAGACAGTTGTCCTTGGAAAATCAGTCAGGAACTCTGAGGAATGCAGTCAGTAAATACTAATGTCTATTGGTATTACTGACTTCATATTCCTCATAAAGGATATGTTATATGTTACAACAAACCCAGTAACCTCAGCAACTGTCTAAATTTCTGACAGCAATATGTCCAATCTATGCCTGTTTGTGCCTATGTCACCAAATGATGTCAGGCTTTGTCCAGATGTCATGCACTATGAGGCTCAGATGTATTTAGTATCATTATTTCCTGCCTTCATTCCTCCTACCATCCCAGTGATGTAGTAGACCCACAGACATGTTACAGGGAAGAGGCCATAGATATCAGTCCTGAGCTTGTACATCCTGAGGTGAACTGTACATTTGAGAGGTCTGTGTATGTCTGGCCATTGTTGACAGACTGTCAGGACTGTGTACACATGTCATGTGTACAAGTTATTTGGGCGGTGTATGGAGGGGGGTAGATGTAAGTGTTATGGCTCCTTTGTGCATGCTGCTCCAGTATCTGCTAGTCTATTGGCTGTATGCTTTTGTAGGGGCAGACTGTGATGTGTCCTGTACCATGGTCAGGATTCAGACTACACTGAGAATTCGGCACTATATGTAGGGGTAGTGTGTGACTGGGAAAACTATTATATATTTCTTCACACAGTCCTTATACTCTGCTGTTCACCTGACCTACCGGTATGTGACTGTGACTGTGGTGGGATTGGTTGTGGGTATCCACTTTCACACTGGTGTCTGCTTTTTGCTGCTGTAACATCCCTGTAGTGCCTGACATCACAAAGGGGGATGACAACACATTCTTTGACATTGAGCTTAAGGCCATGACTCTGACACCAGTCATTAGTCTCAGTGAGGCCTTTCTGTAGGATGTCAACATCACTTGGGTAGTTAATAACTCCCAGCTTGCAATCAGCTGCAAACATTGTCAACCAGAGTCCTGCACAAACCAAAAAGAAAAGCT